>NC_016135.3:4952500-4972500 GCF_000005505.3 Brachypodium distachyon
TCATGCAAGAACTTTCCGGTAAGGCAGGAAAGTAAGAGCCGTCCACAGGTGCCGGGAGTCGGCCGCACAACGGCGGATGATCTGCCGGCAGACACTGGTCCAAGACAACTCATGCGCTAGCGTAGCCACGACGTTCAAACCGTACAAGCATAACACCGTGCAGAGCACGGCGGGTCTACCAAATACGGCGTCTGAAGGTCCACAACGCGCGGGAGTTACGATGGAAACGCAAAGGATTTTCGACGCAACATGACACGGGCGCAAGAGAACGGGCCGTTTTCCTGCCATGGCAGGACCGCGGCAGCATCTGAGGCAACCGTAACTTTACCTGGGGGTCGAAACACCCATGGTTTCCTTCAAATGAGCATCCGAACGATGTTACGGGCACGAAAAACGGCAACCCTACGGACGAGGCAGGATTTCTGCGGCGCCCGCCGATCCGACCTGCCTCGGTGAGTCTAGCCAACGTGGTTTCCGTCAAAATTAGCTTCCGAACAATGCCACGGGTCGAGAAAAAAGCCATCCTCCTGCCGCATTCCTGCGGCGTTCCTGCCGCGGCAGCCGACCCGTCGGGGGAGTGCCTCCCCCTACTATACGCGAGGGCGACATCCCCCCGTGGGTTCCCTGCCACAACGCTTGGAAGGGCTTTCCAACTCCTGCCGCGGGTCAAAAAACGACACTCTCCTCTGCCACGATAATGACAAATCCTGCCGCGGCAGAATCCGCGGCAGGAAATCTGCTGAGTTTGCCAGCCCGACCGGACTAACTGTCCCCGGTGGGGTTAACACCCGTGGTTTCCTTCAAAATAAGCACCCAAACAATGCCACGGGACCGATAAATGGGCAACCCTTCTGCCGTGGCTGGTTTTGTTTGAAAATTAAGCAATTTCGAGAATAACAAATTAATGATTAATTCCATAATATAGATCATGATGACAGTAGCAACTAGCATATGCATCTCGAATATACTAGAGGTATTCAACAGCACAATCAACAATAGTATAATCTTTCAGATAATAACTAAACAGTAGATCAGATCACGGATTACGTACTGTTTCGATGAAGATGAAGAAGCCGTGATGACGATCGAGTGGACTTGACGACGTTCCTGGCGACGAAGACGGCGGCACGTAACACCGCCCGACTTGGACGGTAGACGACCCGTGATGACGGAAGCGATTAGTCGCACGGAGCGCTTCCCAAAAACCTTATTCGCACTCTCCCGTACAGGACTCATATAGGTGTGTTCTTTCAAGAATACTCTGTAGGACAACATCTTTCGCTGCTCATAGCCGCAATGAACACATTAAGGCATGTCGCCAACCTGCCTTACAGCAATTTGAGAGTCGCACATCTTGACATAGAGAGGATTATAACATACTCTCCTCTGTTATACCGATAGCTTCGTTCTTCTCAGATCCTACTTCACGGGATCTCCGATCACATAGGTTGGGTTACCACTATGGCACAACATTCATGGGTCTCATTCCCATCTCCCTCGATGCACTCTCTATCACATTACATGATAGTCCCTTGGTAAAGGGATCTGCAAGGTTTTTCTCTGTTTGAATATATGTGACAGTTATCACTCCGGGGTTTTTCAATTTCCTGACAGACTGCACACGTCTCCTCACGTGTTTTGATGACTTCGCGTTATCTTTTGAACTGTTCACTTTAGTAATAACCGTTTGATTATCACGGTTCATCAGAATAGCCGGCACTGGTTTTTAACCACCGGCAAGTCCATCAAAAGATCTCTCAGCCACTCTGCCTCAAAGGTGGCTGTATCTAAAGCAGTAAGCTCTGCTTCCATAGTTGACCTCGTCAATATGGTCTGTTTGCAAGATCTCCATGATACTACACCACAACCAAGTATGAAGGCATACCCGGTTGTGGCATAGAGATCCTTTGCTTCAGAGATCCTGTTCGAATCACAATATCCCTCAAGCACAGCTGGATGCCCTGAATAATGTATTTCATAACTCATCGTACCTTTTAGATAGTGCAATATCATTTCTAGTGCACGCCAATGATCTATACCCGGGTTTGACGTGAACCTACTCAATTTGCTCGCAGCAAAAGAGATATCAGGCCTCGTAGCGCTAGCTAAGTACATAAGGGAACCGATTATTTGAGAGTATCTCAATTGATCTTTCCCTTCTCCATTTTTCTTTGTGAGTATCACGCTGGGGTCATACGGTGTTGGTGAAGGTTTGCTGTCAGTAAAACCGAAGCAACTCAAGACCTTATCAACATAGTGGGATTGCAACAAATTAATTCCACTCTCATCTTTAACCAGCTTAATGTTAAGAATAACATCAGCCTCTCCTAGATCTTTCATATCAAAGCAATTTGATAGAAACGACTTGACCTCATTTATCACTTTTATGTTTGTACCAAAAATCAGAATATCATCCACATACAAACACAAAATAACACCTTCGCCCCTACCATGGCGATAGTACACACATCTATCAGCCTAATTAATGACAAAGCCTGCAGAAGTTCTGTAAAACTTCTCGTGCCACTGCTTGGGTGCTTGTTTTAGTCCATACAAAGATTTTAGTAACTTGCTCACCTTTCTCTCTTCACCCTTTACCACAAATCCATCTGGCTGTTTCATGTAAATTTCCTCTTCCAACTCTCCGTTAAGGAAAGCTGTCTTTACGTCCATTTGATGAACGACAAGACCATAGGAGGCAGCCAGGGATAGTAGTACTCGAATGATAGTAAGTCTAGCAACGGGTGAATAGGTGTCGAAGTAATCTCCGCCTTCTTTCGGAGTGTAGCCTTTCGCCACAAGCCATGCCTTATACTTTTCAATAGTACCGTCAGGCCTTAGCTTCTTCTTGAACACCCACTTGCAGCCTACTGGCTTACAACCGTGGGGTCGTTCAGATAGTCCAAGTCCCATTAGAAAGAATGGAGTCCATCTCACTCTGGACAGCTTCTTTCCAGTCATCTGCATCCGGAGATGCATATGCCTCTGCAATGGTTTTGGGAGTATCCTCCACAAGGTATACAATGAAGTCATCACCGAAGGATTTTGCAATCCTTCGTTGCTTACTCCTGGAAGGAGCTTCATTGTCATCCTTCTCAACATCATCCTCATGATGTTCAGATTCATTATCAAACGTATTAGATTCAGGTATGCTAGACTCAGGTAATATTTCAGAAGAAATTCTAGCTATGCTATGCATATCTTTCATAGGAAAAATATTCTCAAAAAATGTTGCATCACGAGATTCCATAATAGTATCAACATGCATATCAGGTACCTCGGATTTAACTACTAAGAATCTATAGCCCACGCTCCGCTGAGCATCGCAAAGGCGAAAGGTTCCGAAAACCTGCTCTCCCGATCGCTGGTGCACGCCGGAGCTCGGGATGGAGTAGACTACGATGACGGCGCAAAAGTGAGAGACAGGCGAAACCCTAGCACGGTTGTGTTGCGTACCGAAAGGTTCCGGAAACCCTAATGGATGTATATATAGTCACGCAAGTATAGGTCGGTTCGGTTTAGGAAACCTGAACCGACCCCACAAAATCTGCACGCGTCCGTAACAAATTCCAAAAATACCTCGCGCGCGTGACAAAAAGATAAGAACCTCGGCCCTGCACCGACCCGACCCGGCACGGCTCGAACTCGAACTCGAAATCGATCCACGAAACGCAGGGCGCACGCGCCTGCGCGTCGTGACGAGGTGAGGCGAATGAAGGAGGAGGAGGAGGAGCGCGCGTGGGGATTTCCCTTGCTCACTTGCTCAATAGGTGAGAAGCAACATCCCTTATATGTTGGCCTCACTCACTCTAAACTAGCAAGGTGGGACTATTCCCATTCCCACTCTCCTCATCCCACTTCATGAATGGGCCTTTGAGATTTTTCAGAATTTATTAAAATTGGGCTTGGGCTGATCAGGCCCACAACACAAATTCTAACAGGTTTTCTGCCGCCGCAGGGTTTCTGCCGCGCCCTCCGGTCCGACCGGCACCATACCCGAGGCTCAACCACCGTGGTTTTCTTCCAAATAAGCATCCAAACAGTGTCTTTGAGCCGGAAAACGGACACCGTCCGGAGGCGGCAAGATTTAAAGAGCGTGAGCGAGTTGTCCATGGTGGGGGCAAACACGTAGCGTGATGGCACCACGAGGCAACGCCACCAACGCAATTTGGCCTCAGCGGAACTCCAACAGGCATCCAGTGCGAGGCTATGCTCTGCGATGCACTAATTCTCGTTGGTCGGGGACCATCATGCAAGAAATTTCCGGTAAGGCAGCAAAGTAAGAGCCGTCTACAGGCGCCGTTAGTCGGCCAAACAATGGCGGGGGATGTGCCGGCAGACACTGGTCCAAGACAACACGTGCGCTAGCATAGCCACGACGTTCAAACCGTACAAGCATCACACCACGCAGAGCACGGCGGGTCTACTAAATATGGCGTCCGAAGGTCCACAGCGCGCGGGAGTTACGATGACAACGCAAAGGATTTTCGAGGCAACATGACACGGGCACAAGAGAACGGGCCGTTTTCCTGCCACGGCACGACCGCGGCAGCATCTGAGGCAACCGTAACTTTACGTGGCGGTCGAAACACCCGTGGTTTCCTTCAAATAAGCGTCCGAACGATGTTAGGGGCAAGAAAAACGGCAACCCTACGGACGAGGCAGCATTTCTGCCCCGCCCGCCGATCCGACCTGCCTCGGTGAGTCCCGCCAACATGGTTTCCATCAAAATTAGCTTCTGAACAATGCCACGGGTCGAGAAAAAAGCCATCCTTCTGCCGCGTTCCTGCCGCGGCAGCCGACCCGTCGGGGGACTGCCTCCCCCTACTATAACCGGGGGCGACATCCCCCCGCGGGTTCCCTGCCACAATCCTAGGAAGGGCTTTCCAACTCCTGCCGCGGGTCAAAAAACGACACTCTCCTCTGCGGCGACAATGACAATTCCTGCCGCGGCAGAATCCGCGGCAGGAAATCTGCTGAGTTGGCCAGCCCGACCGGACTAACTGTTCCCGGTGGGGTTAACACCGGTGGTTTCCTTCAAAATAAGCATCCAAACAATGCCGCAGGACCAAGAAACGGGCATGACCGTACCCAGATCTCAACCACCGTGGTTTACTTACAAATAAGCATCCAAACAATGTCAGGGAGCCGAAAAAACGGACACCCTCTGGACGCGGCAGGATTTCTGCCGCGCCCTCCAATCCGACCGGCATGACCGTACCCGATGCTCAACCACCGTGGTTTACTTACAAATAAGCATCCAAACAATGTCACGGAGCCGAAAAAATTGACACACTCCGGATGCGGCAAGATCGCTGCCGCGGCAGGATTTCTGCCGCGCCCTCCAATCCGACCGGCAGGACCGTACCCGATTCTCAACCACCGTGGTTTATTTCGAAATATGCCCAAAGGCCCAAAGTCACAAGTCACAAGACGCGAGGTGCGGGCAGGGCGGGCGCGCGCGGGTGTGTGTTTTTTTGGTTCCTCCGTTTCTTCCAACCCTACTATACCCGGGGAGAACACCCCCTGCGGGTTCCCTGCCGCAACGCCTCGTTGGGGCAGGTCACCTCAGTCACGGGTCAAAAAGCGACCATATTCTATGCCGTGACAAGCACGTGTCGGGGGCTGCCTCCCCCTACTGTACCCGGGGGGGACAGCCCCCCGCGGGTTCCCTGCCACAACGCTAGGAAGGGGCAGCTCACCTCTGCTGTGGGTCAAAAAACGATCATTTTCTCTGCCGCAGCAAGGAGAACGTTTGCCTCGGCCGGAATTAGGTTAGTCCCTGTACCACTTCCATGCACGCACGTCCAACATGATGATTTTACCGGATGAGCCTTCCGCGCCCGAGGCGGACGCTTCTCTCGATGCCACTCATCTGGCCGTCCGACAACTTTCTTGGGCACGACCCCCCTGGACCATGGCATTTAGGCCTAGTGCTGCGTCCGGGGCGGCCATGCGACGATACCGCCAACTTAGGGGAGCGCAAGGCGATTTTCACCACGAGTGTTCGCGCCACCAACTATTGCCTGTGGCGGTGCTTGGTCGTTTTCCTTCATGGCGGCACTTGGGCATTTTCCTTCATGGAGGCACCTGGTCGTTTTCCTTCATGGCGGCACTTGGCCGTTTTCCTTCATGGCGACTCTTGCTCGTTTTCCTTAATGGCGGAACTTGCTCGTTTTCCTTAACGGCGACACTTGGTCGCTTTCCTCAATGGCGGAACCAAAGCCGTCCATGTCATGACGGCAGGTTATGACGGCACGGCAGACCTATTGCACGACACCACTCTTGGTGGGGGAGGGGAGGGACAAATCCGTGCGACGTGGGGCTGGATCTCAGTGGATCGTGGCAGCAAGGCCACTCTGCCACTTACAATGCCACGTCGTGTATTTAAGTCGTCTGCAAAGGATTCAGCTCGCCGCCTGTAGGGAAGGGAGCTTCGAGGCGGCCGGACGGGGCTCGTCGGCCGGAATGGCTTAGCCAATGGCACGTGCCCTTGGGGGCGCAAGTGCCCCTAACGTGGATCAGGGCAGGCGGCGGGCGTAGCCGCCGCTTGCTAGCTTGGATTCTGAAGACTTAGAGGCGTTCAGTCATAATCCGGCACACGGTAGCTTCACGCCACTGGCTTTTCAACCAAGTGACCAATTGTGTGAATCAACAGTTCCTCTCGTACTAGGTTGAATTACTATCGTGGCACGGTGATCAGTAGGGTAAAACTAACCTGTCTCACAACGGTCTAAACCAAGCTCACATTCCCTATTGGTGGGTGAATGTCACACCAGTGGAACCCGAGGTACCACCGCTGCATGACGCATGGGCCACCTCGCTTGCTCCCCGGAAGGGTCGCACCCCGGGCAGCACCGCGCAAGCTGCCCGGCAAGTCACCAGCTTGGCCGGGCTAGCCGGGCTGCGGGGGTTGCCTTGTTGGGCAGCAAGAGAAATCCTGCCTGGGCGCTCCCCGGGAAGGTTACTTGCCGGGAAGGGCGTTCCTGGGCGCAGGTGTCCGTTACAGGAGCGGGACCGAGCGGGAGCGACAGCGGCGCCACGTGGCCGCTCGGCGGGCACCCTGTGTGCAGGGTTCTTCAGGACAAGGAGTGAAGCACACGGCGGCATTAAATGCCCCGACAGAAAGGGGATTCCCCGTCTAGTCAGCCTACAGTGACTGGCCTGGTGTAAATTTTAGGCACCTAGGGCCCTAGTTGCAGGGCTACCCAACCTGCATGCAAGCCAGCGCAGCAGGGCCAAGCTGCCCCAGCTCTTCATTTGCCATTTGTCACCCATGGACCGAGGCACCTGTGGTATCCCCTTCGGTATAAAAGGAGGACCCCCGCCAGTGGTCAAAGGGTTCGGCCCGGTTCGGTTGGAGGATCGGGTTTTCAGTTCACTACTAGGAATAGCCAGAAGTCGCAAGTACCACTTAGCTAGAAAGAGAGAGCACCCGGGGACTCCCCCCGGTAACCTGTAAACCCTAGTTCACTGGTTAATAACAAACTCGAAAGCAAGACGTAGGGTTTTACACCTCAGGGTGGCATGAACCTAGGTAAAAAGTGTTCTCGTGTTCATTGTGCTCTTACGCTTCACATCGGACTCGCCGGCGGTCGCCGTAGCGATCCGCGTCGCCCACTGCCAAACCTAAAAGGGGATGCTCGCGCATCCCCAGTGTCTGAGCCCCGTGCTACGACATCTGGCGCACCAGGTAGGGAGCGCGTGAGAGCTCGCCGGTGACCGCCGGCGCCGTCGTCTACAGCCGCATCGGCCTCGTCTACCCCGACAACAGAGCCAGTCGCTATGCCTCCCAAACGGGCTGGGACTCTCGGATCGACCCGCATGACGCCCCAGCGGCGCACACGCGATTGCACGACACGCAACCCGCGTCGCGGGCTCAGGAGAACCATGAGCCCTCTCGGGTTGCCCGCCCCGCCTCCTCGGCCGTCAGCGGACAACCGGCTGTGGGGGCCAGCGGCTCCCAGCGCTGGAGCCAGTCATGCGACCGGCCACGATGCCGCCCGCGCCAGCCAGCGAGTTCAATCGCGGACCAAAGACGCGCCGTGGCAGCTGCACCATGAGCACACCGCGTCGCGACGTCACCGACGGGATCGCACCCTACTCACCCGGGTGCGCCGGGGGATAGGGTGGAGGGCAGCCCGTCAGAGAATCGACTGCCCCCAGCCCAAACCTCGGCAGAAGACATCATTCACGCGTGAGTCATGGTGCCGTACGAGCCGCAACAGGGCACGCCGGCACACGAGGCGTGGAGTGCGGAGTTGGATGCGCTCCTCGCACTCGCCGCCCAGCAGCTGTCGTGCCAGGGCGCCCCGGCTGGCTCAGACCGCGGGCAGAACCCGAGGCGCGGAGACGCACCCCGTGCCTCGGGGCAGGGAGAAAACCCTCCCCCGCAGGGAGGGCAAGGAGGCGGGAATCCTGAGGGGCTCTCAGATTCGTCACCAACCGTCACACCGGGTGACGCGCGCGGCGTCCTGAACGCCCGGCAATAGGAGGATCTCCGCCAGCGCTTGGAGCGCCGGCACCGGCGGAAGGCAGAGCACCAGCGCCTGGAGGAGCAGGAGGATGCTCCCATGGGCGCCGAGGATGGCTGCACCGCGTTCACCTGCGAGCTGCGCCGGGTAACATGGCCCCGCAAGTTCCGAGCGCCGGCGCTTGGGCGTACGACAGGACCGTGAACCCGAAGGATTTCCTCCTGACCTACACGTTGGGGATGCACGCCATCGTCGCCGACGACAAGGTCAGGGCAAACTGGTTCCCGATGGTCCTCAAGGGATCAGCGAGAACGTGGCTGCTCAACCTGCCTTCCGGGTCCATAGCCACTTGGGCGGACCTGCGTGAGCAGTTCATGATCGCGTTCCAGGGCGGTTACAAGCGCCAGGTAACCATGGCGGAGCTGCACACCGTGGTGCAGAAGCCGGGAGAGATGCTGCGGAGCTTCATCAACTGCTTTTCCAGCCTCTCCTATTCCATCCCGGAGGCGGAGGCCGCCGCCATCGTCAACACCTTCGCCATCAACGTCCGCAACCCCAAGATGCGGGAGAAGCTGAGCACGCATCGGATCCGGACGACGTGGGATCTCTACGCCCTGGCTCACAAGTGTGCCATGGCCGAGGAAGAGCGCTTGGCGCCTGAGCTTGCAGCTAAGGCTGTCGTGAGCCCAGCTGAGGGCTCACAGAAGAAGAGTTCCCGGAAGCGTAATGGGAAGCAAGTCCTCGTCGCGGAGTCGGGGGCTGCCGCAAGGCCTGCGAAGAAGGCCTCGCCCGGTGGCGGGTCTGGCGGCAAGCCCGGCGACGCGTCCCGCTGCCCCATCCACGCCAACGCTATCCACGACGTGCAGGATTGCCGCATCCTGCAGGGCATCAAGTAGAGGCGCGAGCAGCGTCACGAAGAGCGCCGAGCGGCCGGCGCCTGCTTCAACTGCGGCGACATCGGGCATCTCTCCCGAGACTGCCCCAACGACCCCAGAGCGGGGCCGAAGCCTGCCGGTGGGGATCCCGGCCGAGGAGAAGCCCAATGGGGACGTGGCCAGGCCCGTGTCGGCAGGGAGTGCCCTCCCCAGGGACGAGACAAGGCTCGCGCTGAGGAGCAGCGCGAGTCTGATTGCAGAGGGGGCGACGAGCCCGGCTTCTAGGAGCCACGCGGTGTTGCCTGCATCCATGGGGGAGCTTATGCTCTCTTGTCCCACGCCGCGATGAAGCGCCTCACCCGGGAGGTGTGCGCGTTGTTGCCGAACGCGGAGGCGCAGCAGCCCCTGAAGTGGTCGCACGTGCCGATCACCTTCAGCGTCGACGATCACCAAACCCGGCAGCTGGGTTCAGGGGTTTTAACCTTCGTGGTCTCACCGATCATCAACAACATGACGGTGACCAAGGTGCTGGTGGACAACAGAGCGGGGTTGAACCTCCTGTCCGCCAGGTGAGTGGAGAAACTTCAGCTGCCGCTGGGGCAGTTGAAGCCCACTGACCCGTTCCGGGTAGTGAACCCCGAGATCATGCGCCCCTTGGGGCGCATCACGCTGCCGGTTACCTTCGGGCCCTATGAAGCGTTCAGGACCGAGCACCTAGTGTTCGATGTGGCGCAGACCCCGTTTCCCTACAACGGGATCCTTGGTCGGTCGGCGTTGATCAAGTTCATGGCGGTGACTCACTGCGCCTACGGCGTGATGAAGATGCCGTCCACGTATGGAGTCCTCTCTGTTAGGTGCGATCTCAAGGACGCAGCCTGATGTGTCGGCGAGGTCATCAAGGCCGCCGCCGCAGCCGATTTAGGTGATGAGGACGTCGCCAGACGTGAAGGCTCGTTGCCGGGCGATCGCCCCGCAACGAAGAAAGCCCGCGCTACCCCGCAAGATCTTGCCGGGGGAGGCGCAGGCTCGGGCTCGTGCCCCGGCAAGGGCCAGAAGCTCAAGGAGGGGGCCGCCAAGGTGAAGAAGCTGCCCCTCCAAGCCGGCAGCGAGGAGCGCACCGTCACCGTTGGTGCGAACCTCAATGCCGAATAGGAAAGCGCCCTCATCACTTTCCTCTGGGAGAACGCCGACATGTTTTCTTGGGAACCGTCGGACCTCCCCGGAGTCTCTAGGGAGGTGATCGAGCATCGACTAGCGGTGCGCCCGGACGCCCGCCCCGTCAAGCAGAAGATCCGCCGGCAAGCACAGGAGCGCAAAGATTTCATCAAGCGAGAAGTGGACAAGCTTAAAGCTGCGGGGGCTATCAGGGAAGTACCGTACCCCACTTGGTTATCTAACCTTGTAGTAGTACCCAAGGGGGAGCGTAAGCTTCGCATGTGTGTAGATTTTACTGATCTTAACCATGCGTGTCCCAAAGATCCTTTCTCTGTATCTCGCATGGATCAAATAGTAGATTCCATTGCCGTTTGTGATTCGTTGTGTTTTTTGGATGCTTTTTCCAGCTACCATCAAATTAAGATGGCAGTCAAAGACAAAGAAAAAACGGCGTTCATCACCCCGGTTGGCTGCTACAACTACACGTGCATGCCTTTTGGGTTGAAGAACGCGGGCTCAACATTCCAGTGTGCATTACACGAGTGTTTGGGATCCCAGCTAGGCCGAAACATTGAGGCCTACATGGACGATATCGTCATCAAATCGAAGCGCGGGGACTCGCTGATGGATGACCTGCGAGAAACGTTTGACAACCTTCGTAGGATCAAGCTCAAGCTGAGTCCTGAGAAATGCACCTTTCGTGTGGACTCGGGTAAGCTTCTGGGCTTCTTGGTTTCACACAAGGGGATTCAAGCCAACCCAAAGAAGATAGAAGCTATCGAGAAAATGGGGGCTTCCCGCAGGGTGAAGGACATGCAGCGCCTCAACGGCTGCATAGCCGCGCTGGGACGCTTCATCTCCAGGCTGGGCGAACGCACCCTCCCTTTCTTCAGGGTAATGAAGAACAATGGCCCAATTGACTGTACCCCCGAGGCTGAGGTGGCGTTCCAGGATCTCAAGCGGTACCTGAGGTCGCCGCCGATCCTCATCGCTCCCAAGCAGAGCGAGCCGCTGCTACTATACCTAGCAGCGACTGACCAAGCGGTCAGCTCGGTACTAGTTGCCGAAAGAGAAGAAGACACACCCCCCCAGCTGAGGTTGCGGGGTAGGGGGCTGAGCTAGCCCCGGCAACCGCCTCAGACCCAGGGACCACTGTCGAACCGGCAGCGTCAGCACCGCGCAAACGGCTCATGCAGCACCCTGTGTACTTCGTCAGCACGATGCTGCGCAACGCCCGCATGCAGTACCCGCAAGTGCAGAAGCTCTTGCTGGGGATTCTGCTTGCGTCACGCAAGCTGCGCCATTACTTCCAGGCGCACCGCGTCACGGTGGTGTCGGGATTCTGCCTCGAGCGGGCCCTCACCAACCGTGAAGCCACAGGAAGGGTGGCCGAGTGGAGGTTGGAGTTGTCGGAGTTCGATATACACTTCATCAACACCAAGAGCATCAAGAGTGCGGCTATGGCCGATTTCGTTGCGGAGTGGACTTCAACGGGCATAGAAGAAGAAGAGCCAGAGACCAGCCTGCCCGGCAGGCTGGACGAAGGCCACTGGATCCTGTACTTTGACGGCGCATTAAGCCTGCAGGGAGCAGGCGCCGGAGTCGTCATCGAGTCATCCATAGGAGACCAGCTGAAGTTCGCCATCGAGCTCGACTTTCCCAACTCCACCAACAACACGGCCGAGTACGAAGGGTTGCTCGCCGGGTTGCGCGCGGCAATCACCCTCGATATCAAGCGCCTGGTTGTTCGCGGAGATTCCCAACTCGTGATCAACCAGGTTAACAAGGACTACGACTGCCCGTTGATGGCAGCGTACGTGGATGAGGTCGGCAACCTGGAATGCAAGTTCAAGGGCCTGCAATTCGAGCACGTCAAGTGCAGGGATAACTTTGCGACTGACGAGTTGTCCAAATTGGCAGCAGAGCGCCAGAAGGTTCCAGCGGGGGTGTTCTGGCACAGGCAGACTGTGCCTTCGGTTGCCCCAAGCCGGCTGTCGGGGAAGCCCCCCGGCAACCAAAGGAAAGCCCGGAACAGCGGAGGTCCATACCGCTGATGTAGCGGCATGCATGAGCGGGGAAACCCCACCTTGGGCGGTGGATATCGCCCGCTACATGGAGGGGGAAGCCCTCCCGGAAGATGACGCTGCCGCGGAACGTGTAGCCCGGCAAGTCAAGATGTACGCCCTGGTGGACGAGAACCTCTACCGGAGGCGTGCAAGTGGAGTGAAGCTCCTCTGCATGCCCCAAGACGAAGGGCACGCACTCCTGGAAGAGATACACCAAGGCACATGCTCCCACCATGTGGCCTCCCGGGCTCTGGCCGGCAAGGCTATCCGGCACAGCTTCTACTGGCCTACGGCGCTAGTTGATGCTGAGCAGCTAGTCAAGACGTGTGAGGCGTGCCAGTTCCACGCAAAGAAGAGTAACCAGCCAGCGCAGGCCCTGCAAGTCATTCCATCCTCCTAGCCGTTCGCGGTCTGGGGGCTGGACATCATCGCCAAGAGCGGTTGGTGGCTACGAGTACTTGCTCGTGGCCATCGACAAGTTCTCTAAGTGGGTGGAAGTGGAGCCAGTGCGAAAGGTGATCGCTCAGGCAGCGATCAAATTCTTCAAAGGCATTGTGTGCCGGTTCGGTGTGCCTAACGGCATCATCACTAACAATGGCACACAATTTACGAGCGCCGCGTTCCAAGCCTACTGCGAGGACATGGGCACCAAGATCCACTTCACTTCTGTTGCTCACCCGAGGAGCAATGGACAGGCGGAGCGAGCAACCGCAGAGGTGCTGCGGGGGCTCAAGACGAGAACCTTTGACAAGCTCAAAGGCCACGGGAAGCACTGGGTCGAAGAACTTCAGCTCGTGCTGTGGTCAATCAGGACCACACCTAGCCGGGCAACGGGTGAAACTCTTTTCACCCTTGTCTACGGGGCAGAAGCGGTGCTGCCCCTCGAGCTCAAGCATGGATCCCCTCGAGTACGCGCATACGGCAACCATAGCCAACACGAGCAGATGGTTGAAGATCTAAACTTCATCGAAGAACTTCGATGCCGGGCTGCTGGGCGGGCTGCACGCTATCAGCAGGGACTCCGCCATTACCATGACAGGCGGGTCCGTCCCCGGGAGCCCGAGATCAGAGACCTTGTCCTGCGCCGGATACAAGGAACAAAGGCCGGGAACAAGCTAGCCCTGAGATGGGGGGGCCCCTTCCGGGTAGTGCAGGTAACCAAGCCGGGGGCTGTCCGGCTGGAAACCGAAGAAGGCTTGCCGGTGCAAAATAGTTGGAACCTTGAGCACTTGCGTAAGTTCTACCCGTGAAGCGGCGGAGCCCGACCCATTGGTGACGCTCCGGCAGCATGCCTCTCGAACTAGTGTAGCCGGGCAACCCCCGATTGTAAACCACT
This sequence comes from Brachypodium distachyon, assembly GCF_000005505.3. Classification (NCBI taxonomy): domain Eukaryota; kingdom Viridiplantae; phylum Streptophyta; class Magnoliopsida; order Poales; family Poaceae; genus Brachypodium; species Brachypodium distachyon. The sequence continues at coordinate 4,966,407 of NC_016135.3, forward strand.
AGTTTGTATGAATCAAGATAAGTGCTTTCCTCTGAGTTTCAAGTTGTCTCGATTATTTGCTTGTTTTTTCTTGTGTCTCCTGCTTTAGGTGCATAGAAGTCTCATTCCATCCTTGGTTGTGAGCAGGGGGCTGCCGAAGCCTCGAAAACAAAAACCCATTGCCGGAACGCTCCGGCACGGGCCCATGCCGTTGCCGGGCTCCCCGCAACGCGCATCGTGCAGAAGCTGCGTCCTGAAATGGAAGAGTGCTCACAACTAAAGTTTGGCATCGACCCTTCTGTGCCCGGGGGCTGGGAGGAAGGAGGGTTACCTGTGCTCTATCTATGTTGTGTCTTTTTCATGCGTTTCGAAATTTTATTTTGCAGCATCTTGGGCTCGGTAAGAATCTGACATGCAGGACTAGGACGGAATCGGGCGCACTATGGTGCTCGTGGACCGCTCACGGGCTTTGTCATTTAGCGGTGCCCAGTAGTGCGTGGTGACCGCACTTCAAGGTCCCCACCGCACTTCGAGGCTCCTGCTGCAGGAGGGAGCCGCCACGTGTGCCGCGATGACTTGGCGCGCATGGTGGCAAGGCCTTGGCCGCACTTCAAGAGGTGTGACACCACGTGTGCCGCGGTGACTCGGCACGCGTGGTGGCAAGGTTCTTCCCCGCGCCTATAAAAGGGCGTGGTGGCCGTGGAGCAACTCAGAGCGAAGCCAAGAGGATAACTTCCAAGGCGAGGGAGGCCGCAGAGGAACGTTGGTGGTGCATGCCATCAGCGCTCAACGCTGATGGGTGCACTGCCGTCGTGCCCTTGCCGCACCCGTCCAACAGGTTGCTCCGAGGCGAGGGCTACCGCGGAGACGCTGTGGTGGAGCCGCCATCAGTGCCTGGCGCCGACGGCGGCCCCGCCACAGCGTTCCTGCCGCATCGCTCTGATGGGCATTCCAAGTGCGAGAACAAACAGCTAAGTTCATGGTCCTGTTCACCTAACTTTCTGACGCTTAGCATTGACTCGCCGGTGTGGCTTGAGCCCTCCGTGTGGCTGGGGTTGTAGAAGGACGCCTTCTGGGTGAGTGCGCTCCTCGTGCGGACCCGCGAGCGCATGCTTGGGGGTAGCTATCCCGCAAGCGGAGTGGCTCGCTGCCGCTACTTGACCCCAGGTCGGCACTGCGGGTCCGTCCCGGAACCCTGGTCTGGTTAAGTGTGTCGCGCGCGAGTCCCCTGCAACACAAGGCATAGCACACGAAGGCCGGTAGATCCACCCCGCGAGTCAATCCTGGGAACAAGAAACAAGTACCAAGTAGAACGGGAAAACGAAATTCATAAAAACCAGTGAACGACTACACGAGCTAATAAAACGCTAATTGTTCAAACGGCGCCAAGCGAGGTACTTCTAGAAATCAAAAACAAAGACACAAAGATAAAACAAGACTCGGCAGGGGGCGGCGGCGACTAGTTGTCGGGGTCTTCGGCTGGGGGCTCCGCTTCCGGCTCCGGCTCCGGCTTCCTCTGCATCCGGTCCACCACCTCCTTAATGAACCTGCTCACCGCTTTGCAGTGAGCAGGGCCGTCTTCGCTGTCCGACCAGGTGTCCAGCAGCATCTCGAAGGGGAAGTCCGGGTGGTGGAGGTGCACCCTGGGGAGGATCGTCTCAGCAATCTCCCTGGCGCACGAGGCTATCTCCCCGTCGCAGAACTTGGAGATCCACACGTCGAGCGCCCCGAGCTTCCCCACCATTTTGGAGAAGAAGGGGATCAGTGCGCTGACGTCCGTGCCGTCCACCTTTGCGGCCTGGATCTCGAACCTCGGCAGCAGATCATGCACGGCCCGGGAGATCTCGTGGAGCTTCTTGGTCTCCCTCCGCTGCTGCTCCGCCAACTTGTCGTGGTTGCCGCGTGCCAGCACCACCGCTTTCTTGGCCTGCTGGAGGAGTTCTCCTCGCCGCGAGATCTCCGTGGCCTTGGCCACGTTGTTCTCGCCATCTTGACGAGCTCGCCCCGAGCAGTGGCCAATTCGGACTCGAGTTGGGCGCTCTTCTCCTTGGCGGAGTTGAGTTCCTTCTCCCGCCGTGCCGATGCCGCTTCCGTGTCCTCTACAGCCTTGGTCTGCTCCTCCAGCTTGGTGCGCAGCCCCTGGAGCTAGGAGAGGTAGCTGCAGACCAGCTCGCTGTTCTCGTTGAGGCGAGCTTGGGCCGTAGCGAGCACCTCCTCGTGCTCCTTCTTGGTCTTCTCCTACGCTGCAGCCAGCGAATCCAGGGCTCGCTGGTGCTCGGCGTGCTGGGCCTCCAATTACCGGTGGAGCTCTGCCTCGGGGACGACCGGCGCTGCGGCTTCATCCCTGGCCTGCCGGGCCAGGCGCGTCTCCTCCCGTAGCCGGGAGAGCTCCTGCCGCTCCCTCTCAACGGCTTGCCGCACCTCGCCGCGCTGGCCCTTCGTGAGTTCATGGCGCTCCTTCACCTGATTGAAGGAGGTGACGAATGCCGGTTGTTATTCCTTGATGGCATCAAGGAACAGGTGCCCCCCGTCGTAGATGCTTGGGTCCCAGGTGATTGGGTCCCAAGTCGGCCCGGCAAGGATGTCGGAACTTGGGCCGGTGGTAGCAGCGGATGACGACGAGGTCCCTGCCGCCACTGTTTTGCAAGGAGGGGCGTCGTCCACTCGCGGCGGAGCCTCCTGTCGCTCCCCTGCCACAGCCTCCTCCACACCCGCGGCCACGGATTGCGGGACTGGTGGAGTTGCCGTGCCCCCGGCAGGAAGCGCCTCCTGCTGGAAGACCGTGGGATCCGCGCCGCCGAGCTCCGCCCCGATAGCGACAGTGGGCGCCGCCACTGTCGTGTCCGTCGTGGTGGAGCTTGGCGTGGGAGCCCCTTCCGACTCCTCTCTCTCCCCCGCGTCTTTGGCGACGGAGCTAAGATCGACCGCCGCATCGCCCGCTCCCGTCGCGGGCGCAGTCGGGTCTGCGTCAAAGAAAGAAGTTGGAATGTAAAGGTAAACTAAGTTACCTGGTGGGGAACGCAGGGAAGCTCCGAACGAGTACCTTGCGGGGCCGCCGAGCTTGCGGGAGGAGCCTCCTCCCCCTCCGTCCCAGCCTTTGTTGCCGGAGCGCCCGCCGCGGGCTAGACTTCGCCTGCAAATCAATAAAGTAGCCCAGTTGCGAATCAACAGGAAGGAGAAGCACGAACAATGGAGCCAGGGGAGGGGTCAGTACCAGTTACCGGCTCCTCCTCCGCTAGGATTGGGTCGGAGGCAGGCGCAGTGATGGCGCCGCTGGCCCCCGTGCCGCCCGGGTCAGTGCTAGCACCGGCCCGGGTGCGCGGCCTCTTACTTGGCGCGGCAGGTGGCGAGTCGGTTCTCCCCCTCTTGCCGGCTCCCGTCGGGGTGCCATCCTTCGGGGGGTTGAGCTTGAACTCGAAACCTCGGAAGAGCCCGTGGGGTCGCCGTGCCCCCGATCGCCGCGGAAGCCGCCGCGGCGCTAGCGGCCACTACGGAGGTGGCCGCCGCGGCGGGCGCTCTTGATCTTCACAGGATCAAGGGAGCGTCGTCCTCCTCCTCCTCCTCCGCGGCGGGGAGGACCGCTTGGGTCCCGGCAACTTGACCCGCCTCGTCGCCGAAGGACTCGAGGTCAGGCCAGCTGAGCTCCGACTCTCCACCGCTGACCTCGGCCGCCCGCTTCCCCCGGGTTGCGGGTGGAAGGGGACGCGGGGCCCGAGCGGGGGAGTCGGACATCAGCCCCCCTCGTCGCAGGGCGGGTAGCCGCTGATGATCTTGTGCAGCCCTGGGACGCCGACGTGGAGGGAGGGAGCCCTCGGCGGCAGCTTCGTGACGGGGGCGTCTTCGCCGGTGATCCCCTTCACACACGCTTGGATTGCTTCCGGGGCCACGCCCCCGTGCTGAAGGCGGGTGGTGTCCCCGGGCCCCGTGTACATCCACCCGGGGCGGGAGTGCAGTTGCAGCGGCGCGATACGCCGGCTGATGTAGGTGCACGCCACGTCGAGGTCAGTGAGCCCCGCTAGCCGGAGGGCTTTGATCTGCTCGACGATGGAGAGGAGTTCGGCGTCGCGGCTGTAGCGGTTCCGCCAGGTGTCGTTGGGCACTGGCAGCTCGGTGGGCGTGAAGATGAACTCCTCGGGTTCCTCCACGCAAACCCTGCACCAGTCCGCGCGCCACTCCTTCTCGATCTTCTTCTCCGACCGGACGATGAACTCCGATTTCATCCGGTCGCGGCCGTGGAAGACCCCCCCGACGACATCACCCCCGCCCGCTCGACGCGCGGGTAGAAGTAGTGCCGGAATAATGCCACCGACGGCATCACTCGGACGAACCCCTCACAGAGGAAGTGAAGATGGCAAGGAGGAAGAGGGAGGTGGGGTGGAGCGGCGCCACTCAGAGCTGGTACGCCTCCATGAGCGCGTGGAGGAACAGAGAGTACGGAGGCACCAACCCGGCGAGGATGAAGCGTGCGAACACCCGGAAGTCGTTCTCCTGGTGGTCGGCGCCGGCGAGGAAGATGAGAGTCTCCCCATACTCATTGAACTGCGATGCAACGGCGTGCCGGACCTTGTCCCATGCCTCGCAGTTGTAGCCTGGCGAGAAGAAGGCGTACGTGGTCCTCAGCACCCGCCTCTTCTGGTCCTTCTCCGAGGCGGGCTTCTTGGGGGCCGCCTCGCTCTTGCCGGCCGCGGGCTTCTTGGAGTCTTTCCCTTTCCTGGGAGCAGGGGGCGCCATGGGGAGCGTGGGCGGAAGCTGGCTGGATTCAGGGGCGCAAGGGAACGTTAGGATGGAGAAGAAAGGCTAGGGGGCTAAGTGTTTGCTCCTCAGCGCAGCGGTGGGGTCTTATAACACCTCGACGCTAAGCAACGGTCGCATCCGCACCCTACGGGTGCGCTGGGATAACTACTCTTCAAAAGGATAGCGCAGGGCGTGGCCTTAACCAACCGTGTTTAGGGCGGAAATCTCGCGCCCACTACTCTACCCGTAATGGCAGAATCCTTGCAGCAGCGCATAAACGGGGCCCCGAAGCGGCTCGGGACCCACGCGTCAGTTAAGGGCGTAGCCCGGCAACCGACCAGGGAAGAGTCCACCTGGGAATAGGCGTTGCCGGCCCACGCTCGGGGGCTACTGTCGCACCAGTGGCACCCGGGGTACCACCGCTGCATGACGTGTGGGCCACCTCGCTTGCTCTCCGGAAGGGTCGCACCCCGGGCAGCACCGCACAAGCTGCCCGGCAAGTCACCAGCCTGGTCGGGCTAGCCGGGCTGCGGGGGTTGCCTTGTAGGGCAGCAAGAGAAATCCCGCCGGGGCGCTCCCCGGAAGGTTACTTGCCGGGAAGGGCATTCCTGGGCACAGGTGTCCGTTACAGGAGCGGGACCGAGCGGGAGCGACAGCGGCGCCACATGGCCGCTCGGCGGGCACCCTGTGTGCAGGGTTCGTCAGGACAAGGAGTGAAGCACACGGCGGCATTAAATGCCCCGACAGAAAGGGGATTCCCCGTCTAGTCAGCCTACAGTGACTGGCCTGGTTTAAATTTTAGGCACCTAGGGCCCTAGTTGCAGGGCTACCCAACCTGCATGCAAGCCAGCGCAACAGGGCCGAGCTGCCCTAGCTCTTCGTTTGCCATTTGTCACCCATGCACCGAGGCACCTGTTGTATCCCCTTCGGTATAAAAGGAGGACCCCCGCCAGCGGTCAAAGGGTTCGGCCCGGTTCGGTTGGAGGATCGGGTTTTCAGTTCACTACTAGGAATAGCCTGAAGTGGCAAGTACCACTTAGCTAGAAAGAGAGAGCACCCGGGGACTCCCCGCAGCAACCTGTCAACCCTAGTTCACTGGTTAATAACAAACTCGGAAGCAGGACATAGGGTTTTGCACCACAGGGTGGCCCGAACCTGGGTAAATAATGTTCTCGTGTTCATTGTGCTCTTACGCTTCACATTGGACTCGCCGGCGATCGCCGGAGCGATCCCCGTCGCCCACTGCTGAACCTAAAAGGGGGTGCTCGCGCATCCCCGGTGTCTGAGCCCCGTGCTACGACAGTGAAAAATCCAACACTTGGTGAATTCTGCTTCACAATGATAGGAAGAGCCGATATCGAAGGATCAAAAAGCAACGTCG